>NC_046616.1:3507308-3553521 GCF_900324465.2 Anabas testudineus | reverse complement strand
CCATCAGCTAAAGTTCCACATATTTCCGAGTGCAAATGGTAAGACCAAAAGCAAAGCGGAAAGAGAGTGAATACAGACTCCTAATGAAATGAAAACACTGAACCATAAATGTGCAATCATATTGACCCAAAGAGGCCCTTCGTCTTACAGCTGCTCCAGATGGCCAGTAATATTAATTACACAACAACCATGTTTAAGCTCACTAATTAACATATTATATAAACTTACTTAATGCAAATAAAACTTTTAAAAAAATATACATCTTGGATATTAAACAAGAAACATTCCATGTCAAACAAGAATCATATGAACAATTTCACCAGCACAATCCCAGCAAAATAATACGAAAATTCATCACATCTAACCTGTTTTGCCATCTCATATCTGTCACGTGGGGGAACTTGCTGTAAGTTATCCATTGCATGCGAAATAGGTATAAAGGGAGAGGCACCGTAGTGAGAATAAAAGTGAGGACGGGCATAGAGATATGGTGAGACAAGTAAAAGTAGGAACATTGCTTTATTAACATTTAGGTTGCGTAGTGTAAGTAGTCATGCACATGCACATTGTGTTAATCTCTGGTCGCGGGCGTCCGGGGCCTCACTAGTGGTGGTGAAGCGCCAGTGTGCACTGAAGGGCTGACACAAATTATGATGTGCTGGCGATGAGTCTCAAGGAATCGGCGGAAAAGAGTCCGTATTAGCTTAAGAAGAAGACGGAAGTGAAGAGATCTCTTGTCATGCAGTTTATTATCAGCCTGTACATACATGGACGTACGACCGAGTTTGATTTGGTTAAAAGCCTGGGATATACAGCAACACAACAACACACGTCTGAGGAAGGCGAAGCAACACACAAAGTGCACAAGGGGTTCCTATGTGACCAAGTCTTGTACGGAACTTTTCAGATTAAGGATACATCCAAATATAATTTCACATATTTGCCCCTGCTCGCTCTTCTCCTGTATGAACTTAGAATGTGGCGCAGTCATAGTACACTATGTGATAGGATACAGAACGAGGCGTGCGTGTGTTGTGTGAGATGCGACGGTGTCGTGTACACACATTTCATATAAAATAAATGCACATGTTGGCTCCACTACATGTGGAATGGACTGTGCTCAGACCTAGCTGTGCCGTCGTCGGAGCGGAGCTGTCTGCGCGCGCTCTCGCGCACGAAAGCATTTAGCGTGGCTTATAGAAGCGTAACAGAGAATTCTTCGTCTCGCAGAAGGACAGACATGACAATCTGCGCGTGATGAGGATCTGGGTGTTTAGTGGAGTCGCACACCAGTCAGATGTGGCTGTGTGAGGTGACAAGTGACACACTTCACAGTGAGAGTCTCACACTGTGTGGATGCGTCGTGCAGAGTTGTGTGTGACAGTACAGGCAGAGTGGGGCAGTTGCTCGTGTCACTGACTGGAGAAAGATACATTGTGGCACACCACATGACGTGCGCAGCGCTCTCATCCCACTTTGGTTTTTTGATTCAGGCTAAAATATTTCATCAACTTCAAGGCTATGTTCAATCCCCTGACTTTTCCTGAAGCGCTACCAGCAGGTCAAGTTTTCACTTCATTTTACATCTCATCTTAAGCTAGATGGGTGGATTATATCTGTACTGGGCCAATAGCCTTCAGCATAGCTGTATACTACAAGTTTTATTAAGTGCATATTATGTGTTCTTCTCTATTTTTGCCCAGGATTTTTGCTCTGGGAGGGCACACAGAGCATTTAGGGGAATGAAACCCTGTGAATACTTAGTTCCTCTACAATTGCAGGACATTTATGCTGGGTGCCATCTGTGGTAAAAACTGCTGAATGATATCCCAGCAAGTGTGGTCCTGTCAGTGTACAATACAAATGCAGAGTTAGACCCACTAAATCATCAAAGTGCAACAGACTGCAATTGTGTATTCTGACCTACTTCAGGGTACCGTGAGCTTGCCAAGCCACTGTTCGGGCTTTAAATTGAGATATCATGTGCATCAATGTGCACACAGTAAAGCCAATTGAGGTTTGCAGTACACTTGTGTCATTGCATTGCTTTTCCAATGATGCTGTTAGTATGCCTTGCACATGCAGATATAAACCCTCCATGCATGTATATAAATAAAGAGTCATATAGAGAATATATAGCCTTAAATAAGAGATAGAGCCCTTTGTTACGGCTGGCAGGGGACCTTTTAATCGTAGTTCCTATAAATAAACTGAAACTTGTGAGGTGGGTGTGGTGCATGATTCCTACCTTGTACAGTCTCTCCTCAGGGATCTGCTCTCTGACAGGGGATAATCTGTTGCAAGTCTAATACGAATCCTAGCAGGCCACACTCAGTCTTGTTGCCCACCTGCTTAGCTAGGCCGCCTCCACATCAGGTGGCTGAGTATTATTTGAAGCAAGTTGAGGTAACGAGAGAGGAGGGAGGAAAGCAAAAGTTATCTTTTTAAAATGGTTCTCAAAATCCTCTAGACCCTAAAAATGGCTTTTCTGGTGTTTGTGACTCACTAGGATCTTGGAGGTATAGGCGCTGTTGATTGCGATTGCATGGACCAACAGGTCCAGTGCCCGGGGGTTGATCTGCCCAGGGTCGGGGATCACGCGTGGTGACATCACCTGGACAACAACAATCTAACATTAACAATGGGAATTTTTTCAACTAAAAAAAAGATATCTCAGCATCTTCTACCTTTTTATGGAAGTTCAACTCTAAATAGTTAGAAAGGTCTTTTAAAATCACTAAAGAATATGGAAATGATACACAGAGGAAAACAGCAGATGGCTGACTTGATACTGTTTATACTGACAAAACAAAGAAATAAAATTGTGCATCATCTGCACAACAGCGTTAATTAGCACTGTAGCGTAAGTGTGTGGTGACATGTATGAAAAACACAACAAGAATGCTGTCCACACATAAAGCAATTTTCCAAGCTGACAACTGTTTTCCAGTCATATGACTGAATCTAAAAAAGTGCACATTAGAAAAATCTAACTAGTTGAACTAAAACTTCTTTACAGCAGTCGTCTATAGTGTTTTATGCCAGTCTTACCATTCCTGATTTTACATTTACTCATTTGGCAGACACTTTTATCCAAACTTAACTTACAAGTGAGATACAAGGTACAATTCAAAGACAGGTAAAGAAGGTCTTGCCTAAGGACCCCTACGGAGGCAGGCACACCAGGACTCAAACCTTGGCCTCCCACATGAAGGGTAATGATCTTAGCACTACACTATGAGCTATTGTAATTCTTTTATTTTCCATCTCAAAATAACAAAGTTCAGCAAGATCATGGTTTCTCAGATTTTTGCTTAAGAGCTAAAGAAGGAATTCAAAAAAGAAGGAAGATGATCAGATCTTTTTTTTTACTTAACCTTGCAATGTCAAATCATTCTTTTAATAATTTTTTTTTCTTTTTTTTGTTAAACTTAATGTTGTCATATGAGGATCACAGGTAGAACTAATGTTGTATTTAAAAAAATCTTTATGAATTTATTGCTTTTTAATGAAGTTTTGCTTTTCGCGCACCTATGTAAGTCTGAACCACGGTCATCCGGTTGGTAGTGAGGGTGCCGGTCTTGTCAGAGCAGATAGCCGTGGCATTGCCCATGGTCTCGCAGGCATCCAGGTGGCGTACAAGGTTGTTATCCTTCATCATTTTCTACATATGAAATAGGAATGGAGAGCAGAGGAATTGGAGAGGCAGGGATGGTGTGGGAGGGAATGATGATGATAGAGGGAGGGTGAAAGGACAGAGGCAGAAAGAAAAGGATGGATAGAAGGAAGATAGAGAGGGAAGAAGTTCAGTACCTGTTTTCATCATATGAAAACACATTTTAACCAGATATTCAAAAGAAAGATTGCAGAGAATACAACATATGCAAAGACTGATTAACCTGGTGGTGATAAAGGATAATTAATGTAGGCTAACTTTGTGCAGCAGGCCTATCCTACTGTAAATATATGAGAGAAATTGTTTTGTGATACACAAATTAAGTTATTCATTAGTTAATGTTCATTGTGTGATTTGTAAATTAGATTATACAAGTAAACTAAGGCGGTTCAAAGCATATCTTCACAACCGGAACTACAGTATTTTGTCCTAGTTGATAAGTTCACATCTGAGTGGATGAAAATTATGTGTGGGGTTCCCCAAGGCTCAGTACTTGGACCTCTTCTTCAATCAAGCTAGAATATGTTCTTTCAGGTCTCAACAGCCTATTTCTAGAGATTCTTGCAGAGACACTGTGAAATGTCAGAGAATCATCTAGACATATAAAACACACACACAGCAGGAGAGGTACTGTACACAGAAAACACAAACATCACAAAAAATCTAAACAAGCTGCATTTATCTCAATTTAGGGAGAATATATTGCTAATAAAGGATTCTACTTTCCACAATAATATTAGTCCAACACAAATGTAAATATATACAATGAAAACTATCTATATGCAGCTGGACAGTCAGAGGTGAGGGGTGTGTTACAATAATGACACCCTTGATTGGATCTACAGGTGAATGCATCCAGGTGAAGCTAGCTAACTGGACTTCTGTCTTGTTAGATCAATATGTTTTACTACTACTACTAGAACTTACTACAAGTAGCTTCTCTCACACCCCTCAAACCACCATCTTCATGTTTAATATTATCAAACAAGTTTTGTTTGTGCACAGCATGACACTAGTAAAAGAACCAAAAACAGTAACCACTCAATAGACTGGATGGGTGGATCTACCTTGACAGAGTAAGCCAGAGAAATGGTGACAGCAAGCGGTAAGCCCTCTGGGACAGCCACCACCAACACAGTGACTCCAATGATGAAAAACTTGACAAAATACTGGATGTAGACCGGAGTACACTCTGTCAACCAAACACGACCTGCAACCAAACCACACTACATGTTAGGGCCAAACGAACACTTTGCAAAGTGAGTCATCTCGGCAGAGTGTAAACATTTGACACCAGGGAAAACTGGCATGAGTGTGCCAGGAAGTGAGGATTGTTTGTTTTGTTGAGAGATTATATACACACAGACCTTCAACGACAAACGTGTTGATGACAAAGAACAGCACCAGAATGATGACAGTGATGGCTGACATCACCAAACCTGTGGGGAGATTCAAAGAAGGGACAGTTTATCAGTGTCACTCTGTCAGCCGCTCTGACTTTTGCATATTGGAAATCTCTGTTTTCATTTCAGGTCTGAAATAATGCGTGCCCAGTCAATGAATGATCAACAATGATTCACTGTTCATTTTACTCCCTTACTGTGAGATCACTTATCACTTTTGCAGTATCAATGTCTACGTGTCTGTTATTGAGAGATAATAACACATAACTCTAACTAACTCGTTGCCACCTTATCTGCAAAGTTTCACACAACACCTCAATTCAGAAAGAACATCTGAATTTCACTTTATATTTACTGCAACAGAAGCTGTGAGAGAGTGACAGCTACTGAATCTACTCTATAGGTGTTTCTCCATGCTGAGTACGCCAAGTTCAGACTCGTGTACTTAGGAGTTCAGACTTGGCAAGTTCGCTTGGGAGTCCTGTCACAATTGCAACTGGAACAGCAGAGTTCTTCTGACACCAGGAGTGCAGCTTGGCACCGGTGATTACACACTGATCCCATTGTACTGTGCCAAACTAATCTCAATTACACAAACAATCTTTGTCAGGAAAAATACCAAACCGATAGGGGTGCAGTAAAAGATACAGCTGGTTTTGATGTGTTATGAATATGTCCCCAGAGTATACTTAACTTTACCTAAAGATAGTCATCAATGAATACTGAACTCTACATTTCAACACATTTTATCATCCATGAGTGGTGCAAAGGCACAACTGCTCTACCTGGATGGCAGTAGGCAGTGACCAGCTACTCAGCTAAGTCTATGTTGGAATAAAGTTGAAAATCTGCCTGAATAAATAACACTGAGGACAAAGCGGTAACATCTTTGAGCCATGCTCAGACTCTCTGCATCACTGCAGGTTGGTGCTCAGTGCTTCTGGCATACATGACATCGCAGGATTTGAATTGGAACAGTACTGGGGCTGTGACGGATGTCTTCAGAAACACAAGTCCAGACCCAGATTGAGAAACCTCCTAGACAAGTGTGAAATCACTTTGAGTTTCTTATACCGCTTTGCCAATTTGAACAGCCAGTTTGGTGAGCTTGCCCCTGCAACACGCTTCTTCTCTTTCTTTGGAACATGGTCTTCTTCTTCTCTCTGTCCTCTACCTCCCCTCCCTCCGCACTCTTCAGGGGTTGCATCTCCATGGCAACACCCCCATCCTGCTTCTTGGCTGAAAAACACGCACACACCACAAAACCTTTACCCTCCCTTCAGCACTACAACAGGAGATGAAGTAAGTGCATCCTACATCCACACTAAGCTTTTACATGCACACACACACACAGACACGTCTGAGCTTTTACCTTTGTTCTGATTGTTTTCCACGGCTCCATCAGGTTGTTTTCCTAAGAGAAAGGCAGGGTGAGTTAGACACAGGTACACATGAAGATAATGGAAAAGAAAGACAAACAGTTATGCAAAGGTAGTCTTCACATGTGTGCATATATCTGTGATTTAAGACAGCCAGAAACAGAAAACAACAAAGACACGATACTGAAGGAAAGAGTAATAAAGGTAGACACATCTTCATACACTGGGGTCAAGAGACTGAAGACAATTTGTAATAAAAGCCCATCATAGGTCAGTATCACTTTACTGCACTGTTTATGGGGGTCCATTCACTAGCTGAGGAAAGGAGCAGGGCAGACAACTTTATGCTCACATACCATTGGTGACTGTGCTGTAACTGGCATCTGTAGAGATGAGCAACTGAGTACTGTCCTCTGCTTGGGGAATGTGTGAGGAAGGAAGGTTTTGGGGGTGCATGAGAAGATTTGGCAAAAAGGAAAACAAAAGAGAGCAAAAAGAAGAGAATAACAAATGCAAGAAGTGAATGATACGTGTACAAGTAGAAAGCATGTGAGGACTATACAGAATGAAAAAATGAAATGAATATAACTTCAATGTCAACATGAGGAGTTCGTTTGCAAAAAGAAATTTTCCCCATTTTTACACATTTTCAGAAATCGTGCTTTTTACTGTGAGTCAACAAAATACTGATAAGTTACAAAATCAAACGTTATTAAATAATAGTGATTGTTTTTGGTTTTGCTTTTTGGCAAATGTACATGAATCCAACAGCCATTTTTCGCTGACACAGACATTTAAATTCAAATTATGCCCATATAATGGCTGTGAATTTGTTCAAATTAAAAGCAAGTAAAGTGCTGGAAACTGCAACAAAACAACCTATTAATATGCATATTACACATTTACAAGGTCATATTACACACAGTCAGACTACAAAATCCCAGAGCATGACTGTGCCAGTGTTATTTAACCTGCAGAGGTTTATAAGAGACATTGTTTGTCTTATTTAAAAGGCTACAGACACGCTCGCTCCACAACTGACTCATCCTGAGCCATGACTACGCATGGCGCCATTTCTTGTCCACAGTCAGAGTATTTGAAAACTGTGCTAACCTGGAAATATGTAATCATTTTACAGACCTTTTCATTTTGATGTATCATGTTCATCCATTATCTTTACCGCTTATCCTATTAAAGGTCATGAGATGGAGCACACACTGGACAGATCGCCAGCCTAACGCAGGGCTGACAACCAATCACAGCCAGGGGCCATTCACTGTCACCAGTTAACCTATCTGTCCCCAAAGGAAACTCACACAGACACGTGTAAACCACACAGAAAGGATCCAGCCAAGCTAAAGCAGAAATTTAAAATACGTGGGTTTCAGTACTCGGATCAGTTTCAGTTTTCTGGCTGTGTCTTTTTGTCTTGGACATGTTCCTAAGGATGTCATGACATGTGATACAAATCTCCTAAAGATTTATACAGCTGCAAGTACAAAATCACAGAATGCTACAGAGGAACTCTTCCACTATCTCGTTTTTCCCCAATATAATTGACTTTTATACTGGTTCAAGAGAACAGCCTCTTTTGTCTGTTGTGTTTGAGCTGTATAAATGAGCTGTACGGGGACTGACCTCTGCTTGTTTCACCCCTGACTCACTCACTTGTTATTTGTTCTTTGCATATAATAACTAATAACTAAAAGCTAAAAAACCCACTGGTCATGGGTTCAAACCCATGACCTTCTCTCTGTGAGGCTCCACTGTTCATTGCCTGTTTCATGTGTTGTTATATTGAAAATAGCCACAGTATTTAGTATTTCACAGTTTTCAGTGTTTCATCGTATCAGCCTTTCAGTTTACTGCAAATTAAGCAGCTAATTTTAAGCTGATCACTGATACTGATCAGTTTCAGACGCATCTCACTGCCAACTTATCTTAAGTGAAGTGAACTGATTTAGGTTTTCTTAAAGAACGGTAGTGATGTTTTACATTATCTGCCATAAAGCACAAAATTATAATCCATTTTTAATAATACTGAGTTTTAGCATTATTTACGAATTTTCACCAAAATCGGCTCCTTTTTTTATTTATTCATTTTTTATTTTTTTGCAAATGAACTCTTCAATGGAAAAAAAGTAAACAGCCCCATAGCAAACCCACACTGCATGAGGAAAACTAACAAGTTATGGCATTTGTGGAAGTCTTATAAATAATGTATTAGCTCCAGTAAATGACTGTCTGAATGATCCAGCCCACAGAGGCTGCTGCACTGAGTGCAATACATCCTAGTACACAAGCAACACTTTGGAAACAGAACGAGGACAACAAGCCATAAGAGCTTCTTTTTACTAAATAATTATGATAAGAACATTTGCCCATTTCTGCATTCCACTATTCCACTCTGCACAAATGTTTTCTCCTTTTTTAATATGCCAACAATACTACACACATTCCCATACAGACGTGAGAACCGCAGTGGTAGAGGCACAGATGAGTGCACTGGTAATGATATTAACCTTAAGTGCTTCTGAAAGTATGTGTAGTCTATGTTGTTGTCTGCAGCTCTGCTCTGACTGCAGGGCTCTTCCGAAACAAATTTGAGCATAGGCTAATGCTTTGACCAACCAACACTCTTCCCTGAATCTCTCCAGCCCTCCTCTGCTCTTTCAATAATTGATTCAATCTATAGCCTCTCCTTCTCAAATTAAGGGAGGGAATGGGGAAACAGGGGAGAGCAACGACGGAGAAAGGAAAGTGAAAGAGGGGCGGCACAGGACGGGGGTAAACAAGAGACCAAGTGAGAGAAATAGAGAAAGATGAATAGGCAGAGAGAGGGGGCATGAAAACATGAGGCAGCCAGAGAGAGAAAGAGGGAAACGGGGAGTGGAGAGGGGGGTGGAGAGGATGTGGGCTAAATTATCAATGAGGTTAAACTCATGTGTTTCCTGTTGAAGCTCTTAACTGAAATCAGTTTGGCACCCAAATTACTTTACACACACGTGCACACTGCAGTGTGTGACCATGGACACATAATGTGGCAATGGGCCCCTGGGCACAAACATGTAACCCCCCCCCCCCCCACACACACACACACACACACACACACACACCCCACGTGTCCAACGTGAAATCATTTCTTTCTATTTGTTTTGTCTTTGTGGTGGTTTTGCATCTCTCTGAGGTTGCTTTGAGTCTCTTTGTGGTGACCGTGACACTGTAGTTATCTTGTGTTTCCTTGTCCTTGTTGTCATTTCCATGTCTTCGTGGTTGTTGTGTGTACCGCTGTCGTAGTCCTGTATCGGTTTGTGGTCATTTTGCATTTTGCTTTGAGGATTTGAGACTCCTTTGTAGTATATTTTCTTATCTTTTATTGTCCCTTTTTGTGTTTATGTTGTTGGTTTGTGTATTTGTGGCTCATCACATCTCTTTCTATTCATCTGAATAACTTTCCAACTCGAAATATTATCAGTCAAACAGAATGATTCTCCTTTGCTGGATTTTCTTAGCATCTGTTTCCTCCCTTTACTGGTTTGCATATTTCAAGAACAAAACCATTTGTGCTTCTGATGTATCACTAAATATTTAGTCCCTTCATCTTGCTTTATGAGCAAATGCAGCTACAATCAGCTGCAGTGTATCCTGTTCTAACAACACATGTTTTGTATGTAACGCACTCTCCTTACAGTCCAAAGCACCATTTCTCCAGTGCACATTTATGATCTCTCCACTGGTTTCTCTCTTTCACTTACCTTTCTTCTCCTTGCCATCTTCCTCCACGTCTCCAGCACCCAGGAGGGTGAAGATGATGCCTGTCTGTGAGTTGACTCCTACAGCTGTCACCAACATCCTGCCTGAGCCCTCCATCACATGGGTACCTTAACGCCAAACGGATTGATGATGATGTTTTAGATTTAATACAGATACCTGAAACATTATTATTCACTCCAACTATATTTCATTTTCATGCATTTTCTCTGTCTCCATAAATAAAGATATAGTCATATAATGGAGGTGACCTGTGCTCTACTGTATATACTGTACAGTGTTGTCCAGATTGTGCCATTATACAGAAGGTATGTATATTCTCCAAGTAGAACCAGCTGGATGATAGGGAGCTGAGTTTAAAAGTGTGAAACCAACCTGAGAGCAGCATCGGGTCCTTATCCACGGACTTGCGTACATGGTCAGATTCTCCTGTAAGAGAACTCTCATCTATCTTCAGATCGTTGCCTTGAACCAAGACACCGTCGGCTGGCAGCAGGTCCCCTGAACACAGATGCACACAGAACAGTGTCTGATTCACCTTGTAGTTTTAGGTTAGGCACATGTCAGTGCATGAGCTCCTAACAAGGAGATTTGTGCATCTTGTGGGCATGTTAGGTAACACTAAAGCACTAAACACAAGAGAGCAGTGTGCGTGAAGCAGGAACATTCAAACATTTTGAGAAATAATTTTATTCATGTTTATAAAGTCAGATGAGATTTATTTCAGTCAAACACATGTTAAATATGAAGCTACATATCTGTACATCCAGGATGTAATTACCTGTAATTAAGACTTCACCTGACTCTGTTAAAAAATATCTTTAAATTCTAATTCTAACTATAAATTGTGTAAATTGTAAACTCATTGTAAAATCTGTTTTGTGCATAATTAAAATAATATATACTACAAATTGTAAATGGTAAACATGTAGAGGTACATGATTAAGAATATTTTATAATAATGGAATCATTGATGCTCAAACTAGCTGTAAGTTCCTCCTCTAATAAGCATCTGTTATGGTCTCCTTACCGTATTTAACCTGAGCCATGTCCCCTACCACCATGTCAGCCACAGGGATCTGGATGACATTTCCTTTCCGCACGACAGTGAACTTCTGTTCTTGCTCGATCCGACTTTGCAGACCCCGGAACTGCTTCTCTTTGGACCAGTCGTTAAACGCTGTCACCAGGACGACACACACGACAGACAGCAGGATGGCTGCACCTTCAATCCAGCCGGTGTCAGCCTCGCCTTCGTCTTCTGCACCCCCTGATACATTCCCACATGCTGGAGCACGGGGGAGGCGAAGGGATAGTTGGTTAAATATTTTGTAAAACACAGAGCAAGAGGCGTGACGTTAGAGCTGAATCAAATAATATTTAACCTATCGCTATGTTTTACATACGTCCTGCAGATAAATGAGTTGCCCACCACCAAACTGACTGTTTTGAGCCCCACAGCACATTTAACTGTGACCTTAAACAAACAATAAGGTGGACTGCAGTGGTTTGACTGCAGCCTTTGTCGAGTGTGGTTCATCATCATATAATTTCCTGCCTGTCATGAACCTTTTTAAATTCATTCAAATTTAAAAAGGTTCATGACAAATAGTACATTAGTACAAATGCTTATTTTGCGCATACCAAATGTAATTTAAGAGCATTTACATGTGCTGCACTTATGAAGTGGACACTACGGGGTTTTAGACGCAGCCACAGTGTCCTAGATTTGCTCCTTCTGTCCGCTGAGCCCACTTCCTTTCTATTAGGACCTGTCACTGCGTTAGACAGACCCGGGAAGCTAATAGCAACAATTTGGCAATTCCTTTCACTTTTCATCTCCCCAGCTTTTGTCTGTCGTATTAGTGTCCTCTTGTTTTGTGCATTTTCATCTTTTAACCGCCGAACCAGCGAGAGATGATTGTACACAGCAAATCTTTCCGATTTACTCAAACAATAAACAGAAACAAGAATAATATGTGATTAATTTACATTTAAAGTACAGCTCCACCATGATGCGAATACTTTGATTAAACTTGATCTGACAATAGGTTTTATTTGAACACAGCCAGATACTGCAGCAGCGTTTAGGTGTGAATCCAGTGTAAGAATCCAGAGCTCAGCCCAGCATGCCCATGAGGTGCTTTGATAAAACGTGGTTCTTCTCTCTCTTGGTTCTCCTGCACAGAGGTGTCAAAGGGAGACTGCAGACATTTGATGTGTTCGTGCTTTGATATGCTTCCCGCTGCACTTTCCACACTTTCCTTACCTGTGAACCCATCTTTACAGTAACACTGTGTACATTTAAATAACACATGTTAGCACAGTTCAAATAGATGCAGTTGACATTTCTTCATCCACTCTCTGACTTTATAACTCTCATTTACTTGTACTTATGCTATGTTTTATCATTCCCTATTAACCCAATATGGCCAAATGCATCACTCATTATCCCATAAACTGGTGTAAAAAATGTGAAAATCTAATTACTGTGTGTTTACCTGGGCGATATTGTAGCACTCATGTTCATATCTGAGCAGGGAAAGGTGAGGAGCAACACACAAAATGAATCAGACAGTGAACGGGCTGCCGATGTGGCTGATATCGGTGCTCCAGCTGCTTGCAGCCCTGCAGCTGTGCTCAGGTCAGTGCGCCTGACTTGATCTGCTCTGAAAAACGCCTCATGTGTTCATCATATGTTATTTTTCTGCACCTATGTGTGATTACTGTGTGTGAATTTGGTGTCATATCAGCGATTCTCAACAACCGGCTGGAGCTCACCTCCTCACAGTGCATCCAGTTCAGCAGTCTCTTTCATCTCCTCGGCCCCCACCCCCACTTTCAGATTTTTTTCTCACACAGTGAAAAATGAATTATAAAACAAATCAGCTATACAACTAGAATCAGGCCTAAATTTCTCACCAAGCCGTGAGGTTTTAGTATTTTGTGCGTTCTCCCTCCTCGGCTCCCCTGAAGTTGTCTCTGGTTCTGACAGGTTTTTGTGACAGATGTAAACCCCTGTGGCCACAACACTGAGCAAAATTTGCATAGGCTTGTTCTAATACTCATTTCATCCTGCTCCCTTTTCTTTCACTCTCACTATGTTCACGAGGCGTCTTCCTCTTTCTGACACTGTATGCTGATGATGATTCAGCTTCTTCTCCAGCACTTTTTTTTTTTCAAATCCAGATTCACACCTAAAACGCCCTCACAGAAAACAAAACAAACAAACAAAAACACCTCATCCTCATCTGCCCCTGTCCTCACCTTCACTTTCTTTTCCAGGAGGCTGGTAGAAAGAGAGGCCAAGAGAGATGATGGCAGCGGCCTCCAAGATGATGAGTGTGACGTCCTGTAAGGCCTCCCACACAAGCTCCAGGAAGGTCTTGGGTTTCTTCGGAGGGATAAAGTTTTGGCCGAATGTTTGGTGCCGGCGCTCCAGGTCTGCCGGGTCCCCACTGAGACCTGAGACACAGAGGGAAGAAGCAGGGTGAAAATAAAGGTTTGATGTGAAATCCACATGTAAGGAGCAATAAAACAGCAATACGAGTCACTTTTATTTTTGATATAAGAGTATAAAATTCTAAATAGCACGGTTTAGCTTTTATACACATTTAAAATTCCTCCTCAAATAATTAAAACCTACAGGAAAAAACTTTCTCTAACCAATAAAAAAAGTTTTAAACACATAAACAAATCTATTAAATATGGCAGCTAACTCCAAACTCTCTCTCGCCTCTCTTATCTTCAGTCTCACTGCAACATCTCCATCCTTACCCTCCTCTCCCCTTCAGCCTCACCCCTAAGTGAAGCAGTTTCCATGGAGACCAGGATATCGGGTCCAGGGCTTCCTGTCTTTAACAGGTTTCTGCCCAGCAACAGGTGATGTCATTTGTTCGGTGTAGCTGGTTTGGAGCAGAGCTTGCGTTTTCATATTTTTTGATTGGCTGTCAGGGAGAGGGAACAGTGATTTGGCTGCAGCGGTTGGCCAAGATTGGTGACTGTCACAGCACCCATCATGGTGTGTCTGCGAATGTGTGTGTGTGTGTGTGTGTAATTGTGTGTGTGTGTGTGTGTGTGGTTTTGGGATACATCCTGATCCCTATGTGTTTGCTGCAGGGAGTCAAATGTAGCTCCCAGCGTTGCCGAAGAATAGTGCAGCAATATGACGCTCAACAGGGTTCAAGCCAAGGCGAGGCAGAGGGAGAAAAAATCTCCTCTCAAAAGAAAACAACAAAAACACCACGACCCAAAAAAACACGCCCGACAAACAAAAAAAAAAACACCAAAAAAAAAACAAAAAAACCAAATCCACAGAAACAAAAAACCCCCAAACCCCCAAACCACCAACAACCACCCCACACAACCCACCAAATAAACAGCCACCCAAACCAAAAAAACCAAAAACAAAAACCAAACAGACCCCAACAACCAAAAAACCAAACCAACAACACCCAAAGACCCCAACTCCAGGCACCCCACCCTCCAAAAACAAAACAACAACACAAAACAAACAAACAACCACCAACAACACAAAAACACAAAAAAACCAAACACCACAACAACCAAAACCCCCCAAACAACCAAAAAAAAAAACACAAAACAACAAAACAACCAAAAACAAACAAACAACCACCAAAAAAACAACAAACACCACACACAAACACAAAAGACACAAAACCAAAAAAAAACAACACAACAAAACCCAAGACAAACGAAAAAAAACAACAAACCACACCACAACAACAAAAAAAAACACCAAAACAACACACACAACACCAAACACAACAACACACCCAAGGAAACCAAACAAAACCAAACACACCCAAAAAAACACCAAACAACACAACCAACAACCCCCAACCAAAACCAACAAACAAACCACCCCCCCCCAAAATACAACCACCAAAAAAACAAAAAAAAACCCAAAAAAACCCCCCAACCATAAGAACAAAACCAAAACCCACAAACCACTCAAAAACAACCAACAAAAAAAAACCAAAAAACAAACAAAACCAAACCACAAAACACACACAAACCCACACACACACCCCAAACAAAAACAGCCAAACCAACCCCCCAACACAAACCCAAAAACAATAAACACAAAAAAAAAGCAAACACAAAAAACCACCCACACCAAAAAAAACCCAACAACCAAAACAACAAAACACCCCAACACCACCCAAAAAACCCACCCAACAACCCCCAAACCCAAACGCACACAAACAACACCCAACGGCAAAAAACCACATCAGGGACGGATAGTGGTAGCAGAGGAACAAAAAAACCTGAAAAAGAGCAAGACTGTTAAAAAACATACACGAGGAGAAGGAGACGTTTTCTCCTCTGCTCGCCTTGGCTTGAAACCCGGTGTGAGCGTTTTTTCATATGTGCGCACTGATTCTTCGGCAACCTGGGAGCTAATTTGATCCCGCAGCAAACACATTAGGATCCGGATGTATCCCAAACACACCACACACCCACACACAATTACACCACAACACACACAACACATTCGCAGACACACCATGATGGGTGCTTGTGACAGTCACCAATCTTGGCCAACCGCAGCAGCCAAATCACTGTTCCCTCTCCCTGACAGCCAATCAAAAAATATGAAAACGCAAGCTCTGCTCCAAACCAGCTACACCGAACAAATGACATCACCTGTTGCTGGGCAGAACCTGTTAAAGACAGGAAGCCCTGGACCCGATATCCTGGTCTCCATGGAAACTGCTTCACTTAGGGTGAGGCTGAAGGGGAGAGGAGGGTAAGGATGGAGATGTTGCAGTGAGACTGAAGATAAGAGAGGCGAGAGAGAGTTTGGAGTTAGCTGCCATATTTAATAGATTTGTTTATGTGTTTAAAACTTTTTTTATTGGTTAGAGAAAGTTTTTTCCTGTAGGTTTTAATTATTTGAGGAGGAATTTTAAATGTGTATAAAAGCTAAACCGTGCTATTTAGAATTTTATACTCTTATATCAAAAATAAAAGTGACTCGTATTGCTGTTTTATTGCTCCTTACATGTGGATTTCACATCAAACCTTTATTTTCACCCTGCTTCTTCCCTCTGTGTCTCAGGTCTCAGTGGGGACCCGGCAGACCTGGAGCGCCGGCACCAAACATTCGGCCAAAACTTTATCCCTCCGAAGAAACCCAAGACCTTCCTGGAGCTTGTGTGGGAGGCCTTACAGGACGTCACACTCATCATCTTGGAGGCCGCTGCCATCATCTCTCTTGGCCTCTCTTTCTACCAGCCTCCTGGAAAAGAAAGTGAAGGTGAGGACAGGGGCAGATGAGGATGAGGTGTTTTTGTTTGTTTGTTTTGTTTTCTGTGAGGGCGTTTTAGGTGTGAATCTGGATTTGAAAAAAAAAAGTGCTGGAGAAGAAGCTGAATCATCATCAGCATACAGTGTCAGAAAGAGGAAGACGCCTCGTGAACATAGTGAGAGTGAAAGAAAAGGGAGCAGGATGACATGAGTATTAGAACAAGCCTATGCAAATTTTGCTCAGTGTTGTGGCCACAGGGGTTTACATCTGTCACAAAAACCTGTCAGAACCAGAGACCACTTCAGGGGAGCCGAGGAGGGAGAACGCACAAATACAAAAACCTCACGGCTTGGTGAGAAATTTAGGCCTGATTCTAGTTGTATAGCTGATTTGTTTTATAATTCGTTTTTCACTGTGTGAGAAAAAAAATCTGAAAGTGGGGTGGGGGCCGAGGAGATGAAAGAGGCTGCTGAACTGGATGCACTGTGAGGAGGTGAGCTCCAGCCGGTTGTTGAGAATCGCTGATATGACACCAAATTCACACACAGTAATCACACATAGGTGCAGAAAAATAACATATGATGAACACATGAGGCGTTTTTCAGAGCAGATCAAGTCAGGCGCACTGACCTGAGCACAGCTGCAGGGCTGCAAGCAGCTGGAGCACCGATATCAGCCACATCGGCAGCCCGTTCACTGTCGGATTCATTTTGTGTGTTGCTCCTCACCTTTCCCTGCTCAGATATGAACATGAGTGCTACAATATCGCCCAGGTAAACACACAGTAATTAGATTTTCACATTTTTTACACCAGTTTATGTGATAATGAGTGATGCATTTGGCCATATTGGGTTAATAGGGAATGATAAAACATAGCATAAGTACAAGTAAATAAGAGTTATAAAGTCAGAGAGTGGATGAAGAAATGTCAACTGCATCTATTTGAACTGTGCTAACATGTGTTATTTAAATGTACACAGTGTTACTGTAAAGATGGGTTCACAGGTAAGGAAAGTGTGGAAAGTGCAGCGGGAAGCATATCAAAGCACGAACACATCAAATGTCTGCAGTCTCCCTTTGACACCTCTGTGCAGGAGAACCAAGAGAGAGAAGAACCACGTTTTATCAAAGCACCTCATGGGCATGCTGGGCTGAGCTCTGGATTCTTACACTGGATTCACACCTAAACGCTGCTGCAGTATCTGGCTGTGTTCAAATAAAACCTATTGTCAGATCAAGTTTAATCAAAGTATTCGCATCATGGTGGAGCTGTACTTTAAATGTAAATTAATCACATATTATTCTTGTTTCTGTTTATTGTTTGAGTAAATCGGAAAGATTTGCTGTGTACAATCATCTCTCGCTGGTTCGGCGGTTAAAAGATGAAAATGCACAAAACAAGAGGACACTAATACGACAGACAAAAGCTGGGGAGATGAAAAGTGAAAGGAATTGCCAAATTGTTGCTATTAGCTTCCCGGGTCTGTCTAACGCAGTGACAGGTCCTAATAGAAAGGAAGTGGGCTCAGCGGACAGAAGGAGCAAATCTAGGACACTGTGGCTGCGTCTAAAACCCCGTAGTGTCCACTTCATAAGTGCAGCACATGTAAATGCTCTTAAATTACATTTGGTATGCGCAAAATAAGCATTTGTACTAATGTACTATTTGTCATGAACCTTTTTAAATTTGAATGAATTTAAAAAGGTTCATGACAGGCAGGAAATTATATGATGATGAACCACACTCGACAAAGGCTGCAGTCAAACCACTGCAGTCCACCTTATTGTTTGTTTAAGGTCACAGTTAAATGTGCTGTGGGGCTCAAAACAGTCAGTTTGGTGGTGGGCAACTCATTTATCTGCAGGACGTATGTAAAACATAGCGATAGGTTAAATATTATTTGATTCAGCTCTAACGTCACGCCTCTTGCTCTGTGTTTTACAAAATATTTAACCAACTATCCCTTCGCCTCCCCCGTGCTCCAGCATGTGGGAATGTATCAGGGGGTGCAGAAGACGAAGGCGAGGCTGACACCGGCTGGATTGAAGGTGCAGCCATCCTGCTGTCTGTCGTGTGTGTCGTCCTGGTGACAGCGTTTAACGACTGGTCCAAAGAGAAGCAGTTCCGGGGTCTGCAAAGTCGGATCGAGCAAGAACAGAAGTTCACTGTCGTGCGGAAAGGAAATGTCATCCAGATCCCTGTGGCTGACATGGTGGTAGGGGACATGGCTCAGGTTAAATACGGTAAGGAGACCATAACAGATGCTTATTAGAGGAGGAACTTACAGCTAGTTTGAGCATCAATGATTCCATTATTATAAAATATTCTTAATCATGTACCTCTACATGTTTACCATTTACAATTTGTAGTATATATTATTTTAATTATGCACAAAACAGATTTTACAATGAGTTTACAATTTACACAATTTATAGTTAGAATTAGAATTTAAAGATATTTTTTAACAGAGTCAGGTGAAGTCTTAATTACAGGTAATTACATCCTGGATGTACAGATATGTAGCTTCATATTTAACATGTGTTTGACTGAAATAAATCTCATCTGACTTTATAAAACATGAATAAAATTATTTCTCAAAATGTTTGAATGTTCCTGCTTCACGCACACTGCTCTCTTGTGTTTAGTGCTTTAGTGTTACCTAACATGCCCACAAGATGCACAAATCTCCTTGTTAGGAGCTCATGCACTGACATGTGCCTAACCTAAAACTACAAGGTGAATCAGACACTGTTCTGTGTGCATCTGTGTTCAGGGGACCTGCTGCCAGCCGACGGTGTCTTGGTTCAAGGCAACGATCTGAAGATAGATGAGAGTTCTCTTACAGGAGAATCTGACCATGTACGCAAGTCCGTGGATAAGGACCCGATGCTGCTCTCAGGTTGGTTTCACACTTTTAAACTCAGCTCCCTATCATCCAGCTGGTTCTACTTGGAGAATATACATACCTTCTGTATAATGGCACAATCTGGACAACACTGTACAGTATATACAGTAGAGCACAGGTCACCTCCATTATATGCTTATATCTTTATTTATGGAGACAGAAAATGCATGAAAATGAAATATAGTTGGAGTGAATAATAATGTTTCAGGTATCTGTTTTAAATCTTAAAATCATCATCAATCCGTTTGGCGTTAAGGTACCCATGTGATGGAGGGCTCAGGCAGGATGTTGGTGACAGCTGTAGGAGTCAACTCACAGACAGGCATCATCTTCACCCTCCTGGGTGCTGGAGACGTGGAGGAAGATGGCAAGGAGAAGAAAGGTAAGTGAAAGAGAGTAACCAGTGGAGAGATCATAAATGTGCACTGGAGAAATGGTGCTTAGGACTGTAAGGAGAGTGCGTTACATACAAAACGTGTTGTTAGAACAGGATACACTGCAGCTGATTGTAGCTGCATTTGCTCATAAAGCAAGATGAAGGGACTAAATATTTAGTGATACATCAGAAGCACAAATGGTTTTGTTCTTGAAATATGCAAACCAGTAAAGGGAGGAAACAGATGCTAAGAAAATCCAGCAAAGGAGAATCATTCTGTTTGACTGATAATATTTCGAGTTGGAAAGTTATTCAGATGAATAGAAAGAGATGTGATGAGCCACAAATACACAAACCAACAACATAAACACAAAAAGGGACAATAAAAGATAAGAAAATATACTACAAAGGAGTCTCAAATCCTCAAAGCAAAATGCAAAATGACCACAAACCGATACATGACTACGACAGCGGTACACACAACAACCACGAAGACATGGAAATGACAACAAGGACAAGGAAACACAAGATAACTACAGTGTCACGGTCACCACAAAGAGACTCAAAGCACCCTCAGAGAGATGCAAACCACCACAAAGACAAAACAAATAGAAAGAAATGATTTCACGTTGGACACGTGGGGGTGTGTGTGTGTGTGTGTGTGTGTGTGTGTGGGGGGGGGGGGGTTACATGTTTGTGCCCAGGGGCCCATTGCCACATTATGTGTCCATGGTCACACACTGCAGTGTGCACGTGTGTGTAAAGTAATTTGGGTGCCAAACTGATTTCAGTT
Source organism: Anabas testudineus (assembly GCF_900324465.2). Lineage (NCBI taxonomy): Eukaryota > Metazoa > Chordata > Actinopteri > Anabantiformes > Anabantidae > Anabas > Anabas testudineus. Next base: position 3,532,943 of record NC_046616.1, on the reverse strand, counting down.
AAGAGCTTCAACAGGAAACACATGAGTTTAACCTCATTGATAATTTAGCCCACATCCTCTCCACCCCCCTCTCCACTCCCTGTTTCCCTCTTTCTCTCTCTGGCTGCCTCATGTTTTCATGCCCCCTCTCTCTGCCTATTCATCTTTCTCTATTTCTCTCACTTGGTCTCTTGTTTACCCCCGTCCTGTGCCGCCCCTCTTTCACTTTCCTTTCTCCGTCGTTGCTCTCCCCTGTTTCCCCATTCCCTCCCTTAATTTGAGAAGGAGAGGCTATAGATTGAATCAATTATTGAAAGAGCAGAGGAGGGCTGGAGAGATTCAGGGAAGAGTGTTGGTTGGTCAAAGCATTAGCCTATGCTCAAATTTGTTTCGGAAGAGCCCTGCAGTCAGAGCAGAGCTGCAGACAACAACATAGACTACACATACTTTCAGAAGCACTTAAGGTTAATATCATTACCAGTGCACTCATCTGTGCCTCTACCACTGCGGTTCTCACGTCTGTATGGGAATGTGTGTAGTATTGTTGGCATATTAAAAAAGGAGAAAACATTTGTGCAGAGTGGAATAGTGGAATGCAGAAATGGGCAAATGTTCTTATCATAATTATTTAGTAAAAAGAAGCTCTTATGGCTTGTTGTCCTCGTTCTGTTTCCAAAGTGTTGCTTGTGTACTAGGATGTATTGCACTCAGTGCAGCAGCCTCTGTGGGCTGGATCATTCAGACAGTCATTTACTGGAGCTAATACATTATTTATAAGACTTCCACAAATGCCATAACTTGTTAGTTTTCCTCATGCAGTGTGGGTTTGCTATGGGGCTGTTTACTTTTTTTCCATTTGAAGAGTTCATTTGCAAAAAAAAATAAAAAATTTATAAATAAAAAAAGGAGCCGATTTTGGTGAAAATTCGTAAAAGAATGCTAAAACTCAGTATTATTAAAAATGGATTATAATTTTGTGCTTTATGGCAGATAATGTAAAACATCACTACCGTTCTTTAAGAAAACCAAAATCAGTTCACTTCACTTAAGATAAGTTGGCAGTGAGATGCGTCTGAAACTGATCAGTATCAGTGATCAGCTTAAAATTAGCTGCTTAATTTGCAGTAAACTGAAAGGCTGATACGATGAAACACTGAAAACTGTGAAATACTAAATACTGTGGCTATTTTCAATATAACAACACATGAAACAGGCAATGAACAGTGGAGCCTCACAGAGAGAAGGTCATGGGTTTGAACCCATGACCAGTGGGTTTTTTAGCTTTTAGTTATTAGTTATTATATGCAAAGAACAAATAACAAGTGAGTGAGTCAGGGGTGAAACAAGCAGAGGTCAGTCCCCGTACAGCTCATTTATACAGCTCAAACACAACAGACAAAAGAGGCTGAGAGCCTGTGTGTTTGTATCACCAGTTTCTGAAGCAGTTTTTCTCTTGAACCAGTATAAAAGTCAATTATATTGGGGAAAAACGAGATAGTGGAAGAGTTCCTCTGTAGCATTCTGTGATTTTGTACTTGCAGCTGTATAAATCTTTAGGAGATTTGTATCACATGTCATGACATCCTTAGGAACATGTCCAAGACAAAAAGACACAGCCAGAAAACTGAAACTGAGCCGAGTACTGAAACCCACGTATTTTAAATTTCTGCTTTAGCTTGGCTGGATCCTTTCTGTGTGGTTTACACGTGTCTGTGTGAGTTTCCTTTGGGGACAGATAGGTTAACTGGTGACAGTGAATGGCCCCTGGCTGTGATTGGTTGTCAGCCCTGCGTTAGGCTGGCGATCTGTCCAGTGTGTGCTCCATCTCATGACCTTTAATAGGATAAGCGGTAAAGATAATGGATGAACATGATACATCAAAATGAAAAGGTCTGTAAAATGATTACATATTTCCAGGTTAGCACAGTTTTCAAATACTCTGACTGTGGACAAGAAATGGCGCCATGCGTAGTCATGGCTCAGGATGAGTCAGTTGTGGAGCGAGCGTGTCTGTAGCCTTTTAAATAAGACAAACAATGTCTCTTATAAACCTCTGCAGGTTAAATAACACTGGCACAGTCATGCTCTGGGATTTTGCAGTCTGACTGTGTGTAATATGACCTTGTAAATGTGTAATATGCATATTAATAGGTTGTTTTGTTGCAGTTTCCAGCACTTTACTTGCTTTTAATTTGAACAAATTCACAGCCATTATATGGGCATAATTTGAATTTAAATGTCTGTGTCAGCGAAAAATGGCTGTTGGATTCATGTACATTTGCCAAAAAGCAAAACCAAAAACAATCACTATTATTTAATAACGTTTGATTTTGTAACTTATCAGTATTTTGTTGACTCACAGTAAAAAGCACGATTTCTGAAAATGTGTAAAAATGGGGAAAATTTCTTTTTGCAAACGAACTCCTCATGTTGACATTGAAGTTATATTCATTTCATTTTTTCATTCTGTATAGTCCTCAACATGCTTTCTACTTGTACACGTATCATTCACTTCTTGCATTTGTTATTCTCTTCTTTTTGCTCTCTTTTGTTTTCCCTTTTTGCCAAATCTTCTCATGCACCCCCAAAACCTTCCTTCCTCACACATTCCCCAAGCAGAGGACAGTACTCAGTTGCTCATCTCTACAGATGCCAGTTACAGCACAGTCACCAATGGTATGTGAGCATAAAGTTGTCTGCCCTGCTCCCTTCCTCAGCTAGTGAATGGACCCCCATAAACAGTGCAGTAAAGTGATACTGACCTATGATGGGCTTTTATTACAAATTGTCTTTCAGTCTCTTGACCCCAGTGTATGAAGATGTGTCTACCTTTATTACTCTTTCCTTCAGTATCGTGTCTTTGTTGTTTTCTGTTTCTGGCTGTCTTAAAATCACAGATATATGCACACATGTGAAGACTACCTTTGCATAACTGTTTGTCTTTCTTTTCCATTATCTTCATGTGTACCTGTGTCTAACTCACCCTGCCTTTCTCTTAGGAAAACAACCTGATGGAGCCGTGGAAAACAATCAGAACAAAGGTAAAAGCTCAGACGTGTCTCTGTGTGTGTGTGCATGTAAAAGCTTAGTGTGGATGTAGGATGCACTTACTTCATCTCCTGTTGTAGTGCTGAAGGGAGTGTAAAGGTTTTGTGTGTGTGTGCGTGTTTTTCAGCCAAGAAGCAGGATGGGGGTGTTGCCATGGAGATGCAACCCCTGAAGAGTGCGGAGGGAGGGGAGGTAGAGGACAGAGAGAAGAAGAAGACCAATGTTCCAAAGAAAGAGAAGAGCGTGTTGCAGGGCAAGCTCACCAAACTGGCTGTTCAAATTGGCAAAGCAGGTAAAGAAACTCAAAGTAGATTTCACACTTGTCTAGGAGGTTTCTCAATCTGGGTCTGGACTTGTGTTCTTGAAGACATCCGTCACAGCCCCAGTACTGTTCCAATTCAAATCCTGCAGATGTCATGTATGCCAGAATGCACTGAGCACCAACCTGCAGTGATAGCAGAGAGTCTGAGCATGGCTCAAAGCTGTTACCGCTTTGTCCTCAGTGTTATTTATTCAGGCAGATTTTCAACTTTATTCCAACATAAGACTTAGCTGAGTAGCTGGTCACTGCCTACTGCCATCCAGGTAGAGCAGTTGTGCCTTTGCACCACTCATGGATGATAAAATGTGTTGAAATGTAGAGTTCAGTATTCATTGATGACTATCTTTAGGTAAAGTTAAGTATACTCTGTGGACATATTCATAACACATCAAAACCAGCTGTATCTTTTACTGCACCCACTATCAGTTTGGTTATTTTTCCTGACAAAGATTGTTTGTGTAATTGAGATTAGTTTGGCACAGTACAATGGGATACAGTTGTGTAATCACCGGTGCCAAGCTGCACTCCTGGTGTCAGAAAGAACTCTGCTGTTCCAGTTGCAAATTGTGACAGGACTCCCAAGCGAACTTGCCAAGTCTGAACTCCTAAGTACACGAGTCTGAACTTGGCGTACTCAGCATGGAGAAACACCTATAGAGTAGATTCAGTAGCTGTCACTCTCTCACAGCTTCTGTTGCAGTAAATATAAAGTGAAATTCAGAATGTTCTTTCTGAATTGTAGGTGTTGTGTGAAACTTTGCAGATAAGGTGCAACGAGTTAGTTAGAGTTATGTGTTATTATCTCTCAATAACAGACACGTAGACATTGATACTGCAAAAGTGATAAGTGATCTCACAGTAAGGGAGTAAAATGAACAGTGAATCATTGTTGATCATTCATTGACTGGGCACGCATTATTTCAGACCTGAAAGGAAAACAGAGATTTCCAATATGCAAAAGTCAGAGCAGGCTGACAGAGTGACACTGATAAACTGTCCCTTCTTTGAATCTCCCCACAGGTTTGGTGATGTCAGCCATCACTGTCATCATTCTGGTGCTGTTCTTTGTCATCAACACGTTTGTCGTTGAAGGTCTGTGTGTATATAATCTCTCAACAAACACAAACAATCCTCACTTCCTGGCACACTCATGCCAGTCTTTTCCCTGGTGTCAAATGTTTACCACTCTGCCGAGTATGACTCACTTTGCAAAGTGTTCGTTTGGCCCTAACATGTAGTGTGGTTTGGTTGCAGGTCGTGTTTGGTTGACAGAGTGTACTCCGGTCTACATCCAGTATTTTGTCAAGTTTTTCATCATTGGAGTCACTGTGTTGGTGGTGGCTGTCCCAGAGGGCTTACCGCTTGCTGTCACCATTTCTCTGGCTTACTCTGTCAAGGTAGATCCACCCATCCAGTCTATTGAGTGGTTACTGTTTTTGGTTCTTTTACTAGTGTCATGCTGTGCACAAACAAAACTTGTTTGATAATATTAAACATGAATATTAGTTTGCTTGTATAATCTAACAAGACAGAAGTCCAGTTAGCTAGCTTCACCTGGATGCATTCACCTGTAGATCCAATCAAGGGTGTCATTATTGTAACACACCCCTCACCTCTGACTGTCCAGCTGCAATATAGATAGTTTTCATTGTATATATTTACATTTGTGTTGGACTAATATTATTGTGGAAAGTAGAATCCTTTATTAAGCAATATATTCTCCCTAAATTGAGATAAATGCAGCTTGTTTAGATTTTTTGTGAGTTTTGTGTTTTCTGTGTACAGTACCTCTCCTGCTGTGTGTGTGTTTTATATGTCACTAGATGATTCTCTGACATTTCACAGTGTCTCTGCAAGAATCTCTAGAAATAGGCTGTTGAGACCTGAAAGAACATATTCTAGCTTGATTGAAGAAGAGGTCCAAGTACTGAGCCTTGGGGAACCCCACACATAATTTTCATCCACTCAGATGTGAACTTATCAACTAGGACAAAATACTGTAGTTCCGGTTGTGAAGATGCTTGTATAATCTAATTTACAAAACAATTTCTCTCATATATTTACAGTAGGATAGGCCTGCTGCACAAAGTTAGCCTACATTAATTATCCTTTATCACCACCAGGTTAATCAGTCTTTGCATATGTTGTATTCTCTGCAATCTTTCTTTTGAATATCTGGTTAAAATGTGTTTTCATATGATGAAAACAGGTACTGAACTTCTTCCCTCTCTAATCTTCCTTCTATCAATCCTTTTCTTTCTGCCTCTGTCCTTTCACCCTCCCTCTATCATCATCATTCCCTCCCACACCATCCCTGCCTCTCCAATTCCTCTGCTCTCCATTCCTATTTCATATGTAGAAAATGATGAAGGATAACAACCTTGTACGCCACCTGGATGCCTGCGAGACCATGGGCAATGCCACGGCTATCTGCTCTGACAAGACCGGCACCCTCACTACCAACCGGATGACCGTGGTTCAGACTTACATAGGTGCGCGAAAAGCAAAACTTCATTAAAAAGCAATAAATTCATAAAGAATATTTTTTTAAATACAACATTAGTGCTACCTGTGATCCATCATAATGACAACATTAAGTTTAACAAAAAAAAAGAAAAAAAATTATTAAAAGAATGATTTGACATTGCAAGGTTAAGTCCAAAAAAATGATCTGATCATCTTCCTTTCTTTTTTGAATTCCTTCTTTAGCTCTTAAGCAAAAATCTGAGAAACCATGATCTTGCTGAACTTTTCTTATTTTGAGATGGAAAATAAAAGAATTACAATAGCTCATAGTGTAGTGCTAAGATCATTACCCTTCATGTGGGAGGCCAAGGTTTGAGTCCTGGCTGTGGCCTGCCTCCAGTAGGGGTCCTTAGGCAAGACCTTCTTACCCTGTCTTTGAATTGTACCTTGTATCTCACTTGTAAGTTAAGTTTGGATAAAAGTGTCTGCCAAATGAGTAAATGTAAAATCAGGAATGGTAAGACTGGCATAAAACACTATAGACGACTGCTGTAAAGAAGTTTTAGTTCAACTAGTTTGATTTTTCTAATGTGCACTTTTTTAGATTCAGTCATATGACTGGAAAACAGTTGTCAGCTTGGAAAATTGCTTTATGTGTGGACAGCATTCTGGTTGTGTTTTCCATACATGTCACCACACACTTACGCTACAGTGCTAATTAACGCTGTTGTGCAGATGATGCACAATTTTATTTCTTTGTTTTGTCAGTATAAACAGTTGTTGCTGCGAAGATCCCCTTCCACACAGTATCAAGTCAGCCATCTGCTGTTTTCCTCTGTGTATCATTTCCATATTCTTTAGTGATTTTAAAAGACCATTTCTAACTATTTAGAGTTGAACTTCCATAAAAAGGTAGAAGATGCTGAGATATCTTTTTTTTAGTTGAAAAATTCCCATTGTTAATGTTAGATTGTTGTTGTCCAGGTGATGTGCACCACCGCGTGATCCCCGACCCTGGGCAGATCAACCCCCGGGCACTGGACCTGTTGGTCCATGCAATCGCAATCAACAGCGCCTATACCTCCAAGATCCTAGTGAGTCACAAACACACAGAAAAGCCATTTTTAGGGTCTAGAGGATTTTGAGAACCATTTTAAAAAAGATAACTTTTGCTTTCCTCCCTCATCCTCTCGTTACCTCAACTTGCTTCAAATAATACTCAGCCACCTGATGTGGAGGGCGGCCTAGCTAAGCAGGTGGGCAACAAGACTGAGTGTGGCCTGCTAGGATTCGTATTAGACTTGCAACAAGATTATGCCCCTGTCAGAGAGCAGATCCCTGAGGAGAGACTGTACAAGGTAGGAGATCATGCACCACACCCACCTCACAAGTTTCAGTTTATTTATAGGAACTACGATTAAAAGGTCCCCTGCAGCCGTAACAAAGGGCTCTATCTCTTATTTAAGGCTATATATTCTCTATATGACTCTTTATTTATATACATGCATGGAGGGTTTATATCTGCATGTGCAAGGCAAACTAACAGTATCATTGGAAAAAGCAATGCAATGACACAAGTGTACTGCAAACCTCAATTGGCTTTACTGTGTGCACATTGATGCACATGATATCTCAATTTAAAGCCCGAACAGTGGCTTGGCAAGCTCACGGTACCCTGAAGTAGGTCAGAATACACAATTGCAGTCTGTTGCACTTTTGATGATTTAGTGGGTCTAACTCTGCATTTGTATTGTACACTAGACAAGGACCACACTTGCTGGGATATCATTCAGCAGTTTTTACCACAGATGGCACCAGCATAAATGTCCTGCAATTGTAGAGGAACTAAGTATTCACAGGGTTTCATTCCCCTAAATGCTCTGTGTGCCCTCCCAGAGCAAAAATCCTGGGCAAAAATAGAGAAGAACACATAATATGCACTTAATAAAACTTGTAGTATACAGCTATGCTGAAGGCTATTGGCCCAAGTACAGATATAAATCCACCCATCTAGCTTAAGATGAGATGTAAAATGAAGTGAAAACCTTGACCTGCTGGTAGCGCTTCAGGAAAAGTCAGGGGATTGAACATAGCCTTGAAGTTGATGAAATATTTTAGCCTGAATCAAAAAACCAAAGTGGTGACAGATCATCATCCCTCTGTAGAGCTCTGCTGCTGCCATGGCTAAAAGTGCATTCTCCCCAGAAAGAAGCCCCTCAAAGAGAAACAATACATTTACATGGTGTCTCTTAAATAAATGCTTTCTGTGCCTGTGTGATACCATGAACACAGTCACTCCACATGTAGTGGAGCCAACATGTGAAAACATAAATAATAAGAGTGCCAAAATGGTCTGTGTGCTAAAGCTACACTGGATTTTCTAAAGTCATATTATTTCTTTAAAGCTATTCAATCTGCAAATTAAAAATTACCTTCCAAGTTATGTCTGTCTACCTCTGATTTTGCTTTTCCGCTTTTGCTCAGGTTTACACTTTCAACTCGGTGCGTAAGTCCATGAGTACGGTGATCAAGCTGCCTGACGGTTCCTTCCGCCTCTACAGCAAAGGAGCGTCCGAGATCATGCTGAAAAAGTGAGTGACAGGGGAAAGTGAGGGAGAGGGACAGAGACACAAGTGTTCCTGATGATATTAAAGCACGTAAATAAATAAAGGCAAACGTTTATTTTCTGTTTCACTATATTCTATGGTCTCTTTTCTCTCCAGGTGTTCCTTTATACTAGATGCCAATGGAGAACCCCGCACGTTCCGCCCACGTGACAGAGATGAGATGGTCAAACAGGTTAGATGTGATGACTTTTAGTATTAATTTTGCTGGATTGTGCTGGTGGAATTGTTCATATGCTTTCTTGTTGACATGGAATGTTTCTTGTTTAATATCCAAGATGTATAAAATGTTTTATTTTGCATTAAGTACAGTTTTATATAATATGTTAATTAGTGAGCTTTAAACATGGTGTAATTAATATTACTGGCCATCTGTGAGCAGCTGTAAGAAGCCTTTTGGGTCAATATGATGCACATTTTATGGTTCAGTGTTTTCATTCATTAGGAGTCTGTATTCACTCTCTTTTAGCTTTGCTTTTGGTCTCTACCATTTGCACTCGGAAATATGTGGAACTTTAGCTGCTGGATTCTCTACTCTGTTCCCCACATGCTGTGTTTGGTGCTGAGTAGGTCGTGTACAGTGGGTTTTTAGAGCTTTTATCTGAAAACACCTGCCTGCTGCTGCTGAAAACAACACTATGAGAGCGATGACAGCTGAACAATGAGCTGAAACTCACATTGAAGCTGAAGCAGAGCAGAGCTACAGATTCAGCTGATAAGTCGTTTCAGACTCGTTGCTTGAAGCTACGCTTTCACGTTGTCAACTTCTTTTCACATTGTCATTTCATACACTCTTATTATAAAAATGCCAGTTTGGTAGGTATACTTTTGTGCCAGGCTAGCTGATTCCCCCTGCTTGCAATCTTTATGCAACACTAAGCTGACTTCCTGCTGGCACCATCAGCATACAGTATTCACGGAAATATAATTGGTGTCGATCTTCGAACATTTCTTTTAAAAAATGTAATTTGATAGCATTGCTGTAATGGCTGTATAACTAGGTGTTGCTTCATTTTCGGTGTTTCTGCTGTTTGACCTTCTTGGGTACACTTGTTCCCAAATCCTAGTTACTGCCTGACGTGCTCTGTAATAGCTGTTCACTGAAGATTACAATCATGTGTCAGACAACCCATGATGTGCCTCATAGATTAATACAAGGCAAACTTGAAAAAGATGTCAGGTCATTTGAAAACACAGCAGATAGTGTGGAACAGGGTGCTCTAATTGAAGTTATTACATCCTGAAACTGTCATGATAACCACAGCATTTATCTAGGATACTGTCACAAAGATCTGTTGTACAAGTTAGCTGTCTTTTGTGTCATTATTAAGTCAGGTTTTCTTTTTCAGAAAGCTGCTAAAACTCTCTGAGACTTTGCTGACTAAGTCTGCTTATACTGTACTTTAAATATCCTCCGGCGAAAATATCTTTAACACATTATAGATAAACAACCAGAGTTGCAATCACACTAAACACCATGAGCATTACTGAGCATAATGTGAGCAACAACTCTGGCGTCGGCATTAGCGGATTTATAAATATTCCTATTCTGTTATAGATAAAAGTGCTTTTCTAGATCTAGTTGTAACTAAAATATTTAGTTGGAAACTATTTGTTTCACATACAGAACATTAGCCTGTGCAGTCTGCTCTGGGAGAGCAGTGTTTAATTGAGTGACATGCTGACTGACCTAAATTTGGCTCATGATGAACACAGCTTGTGCCGTGAGAAAAATAACTCTGCTCCTTGAACAACTTTATTCCAGCTCAGTTGTTCAGTTTGCATTGTGGCAGCTTTATGTCACCTCTTCTTTACATCACATTGTCTTCCCTCTGCTGTCTGCAGTAGGCTGGGGGTATTTCCCCTACAGCTGTGTCAGAGAGTATTCCCACAGAGGTACTCAAAAGGTCATTAGGAATCATCTTCAAACTGTATACGGACAATTAAATCCAGTTTTTATGCGTCAGATATTGGAATCTAAATGGCATTTTTTGTATAGAGTGAGTTAAGCTGACCTGTTAGATTTCGCCGACTGGTTTTCTGACTAGATTCTGTAATTGATAAATAGGTGATTGAACCGATGGCTTGTGAGGGGTTGAGGACTATCTGCATTGCATACCGTGACCTGTCCTGCAATCCGGAGCCAGACTGGGAGAACGAGGCAGAAATAGTGACGGACTTGACCTGCATCACTGTGGTCGGGATAGAGGACCCTGTACGACCTGAGGTAGGGCACTGTGGAGTGTGGGGGTCTTTAGTTCTGGTTTGAGCTGGTACGATGAGTTTGTATGATCCTCTCTGTGTGTTTTGTACCCTGTATTTTAAAAGTAATTGTGTGAACAAATCTCCCCGTCCCTCCAAGGTGCCTGAGGCCATCCGCAAGTGTCAGCGTGCAGGCATCACGGTGCGGATGGTGACTGGTGATAACATTAACACAGCCAGGGCCATTGCTGCTAAATGCGGCATCATCCACCCTGGGGATGACTTTATCTGTCTAGAGGGCAAAGACTTCAACCGACGAATCAGAAACGAGAAAGGAGAGGTGAGTTGGGGTCTTTAAAAAAAAGTTTTCTAATGCCGTGGTGACATCACTGCTTTTATTTGACCTCACAATGTTTATTATCAGATAGTCACAGTAAACTGATGTGTGCTGGACATTCTGACTCAACTCTTGAGTCGTGTTGTTTTGATGCACAAATATTGATTGCACTGCTTTGTTAGTTATTTATTTTGTCACACGCATTCAAGTGGTAAACACACGTGAACTTGGAAGACACCAAAAAATAAACATTGGACATGACAAAAACATAAAAAGGGTTCTGGTCTTAAAGGTTTTAATAATGATTCGAGCAGATTTCATCAGAAATAAAGGAGATTTTAGTAAGAAGTACAGTGCTAATTAAAGAAAACCTGCAAACCATCAGTGAAATCCAGGCAGCTAGTCTTTGTATTCTTCATTTTTGTCTATGAAATGACTGAAACATGGATCATCTAATGGGTAAAATAACATTTTAGCTCAATTCATAATTCATAGTTTGTACCAAACAGTAACACACCGCCTCTCCTGACACATCAGGAACAGTTTGTGCTGTGCAGCATGAATATTGCACTGCAGCACTGGCAGCAGGATTCAGACTTATAATACAAATAAATTACATTACAAATAAAAGTCCTGCCTGTAGTCCAGTTGTACTTAAGGAGAGTTAAGGTGACTGTACAGAGAGGAATAAAAGTACTTCACACTCAAATACAAGATAAACCATGCCCCCTGTGACTGATGCATACTCATCACATCTTAATTTATTTGTTATGTGAAAGGGAACAAGTAACTACAGCTGTCAAATAAATGTAGTTCAATCAAGAACTTCAATACTTCCCTCTGAAATAGCTCAATAACTCTTGTCCGAGTTAAAATAAATGCACATATTCTCTGACACTTGGAGCTTCCCATCCCGGATCACCACTGGAGTCCTTTGCTTCATCTAAGCTGTTTGATTAAATCATTCAAACTGAGCAAGAGGCTTAATAACGCAGACAGCTGCTGATTTAGCCTCTGCACTTTTCATGGTGCACTTTTTAAATTCCAACGCTGCATGTAGCTGTATGTAATGAATCATCATTCTGTGCATCTCTATTGAGTACAGTGTGGTCATATCGATGGAAGGAGAGCACTGTGCAAGAGCACTGTTTCACAGAGTGTCCTCCGTCACACCTGTGTACAGTTAAATCTGCGTAACTCACTCTGGATCCACAGTGACATCTAGTGAAAGGAGAGAATAGTTAATAGGTTCACTATTGTTTGTTCGTCACCACACGCTCTTCTCCTCCTTTTTCTCTCTGCCTGACAGATTGAACAGGAACGTATTGACAAAATCTGGCCCAAACTCCGCGTGTTGGCTCGATCCTCCCCAACCGACAAACACACACTGGTCAAAGGTAAGTCTCAAGTTTATTAACCCAAACACACACACACACCCACACACACACGCACAGTCATCCACACACATACTTAGGGGCTTATTTTCATTTCCTGTTTGTGTGCAGGCATCATCGACAGCAGCATTACAGAACAGAGGCAGGTTGTCGCAGTAACGGGAGACGGAACTAATGACGGACCAGCTTTGAAGAAGGCTGATGTTGGCTTTGCCATGGTAACCTGACCTATTATTCGCCTTCTGTAGTTACTCATTCATGTGTTTTAGTAATCACATAGGATATAAATTCATTTTCAGGAACAAGTGCTCCCTAATGCACAGCACTGATTCGAACTAAATGTACTACTGAGTTGACTAAAACAAGTCTTTTAAGGATGCTTTTGTATTTTCTAATAAATAATAATTAAATTGGATTTCATTTTATTTAAACAAGCGTGCACTTGATTTTGGCCACATCTGTTACTCACGCAAAGTGGTTGCACTTGGAGGCAGGACAACACGATATTGAGAAAGTAGCACTCCAAAATCATTTGGATGCTTGAATGCTTGCATGAATCATGCAGTGACTCTCTGTCTTCTCTTCACTCTGTCTCAATCTCTGTCAGGGTATTGCGGGGACAGACGTGGCTAAAGAGGCGTCTGACATCATCCTGACTGATGACAACTTCAGCAGCATCGTAAAGGCGGTGATGTGGGGACGAAATGTCTACGATAGCATCTCCAAGTTCCTGCAGTTCCAGCTCACAGTGAATGTAGTGGCCGTCATAGTGGCCTTCACCGGAGCCTGCATCACTCAGGTTGACAGATTTATTAATAAACATACATGCTGACACAGACACCCAAATGTCACCTCTGTATACATCACTCACCCAACATCTACTAAGACAAAGCAACAGATAAAATGCTTTTTGTGCATTTTTACACCAAGTCAATATTATATAACTACACACAATATTATACACAGCCCGTCCAAAAGAAAAGTCACCATTTAACTAAGCAAATAAGTGAGAGCCTCCCACTGGATAATTACTGCATGGATGATTATGTTTCAGCTGGCAACAAGTTATTTAACTCTAACTGATGCAGTGAGTAGCTTCTCATTTCTTAAACAACCATGTCTGAAGACACATCCTGTGGTCGAGGAAAAGATGTTAATCTGTTTCTGAAGGGTCAAATGATTGGTATGAATCAAATAAGACATCTAAGGAGACTGATGAAACTACTAAAACTGGGTTAAGAACTGTTCAATGGAAGAAGGTCATGTGGTCTGATGAGTCCAGATTGACCCTGTTCCAGAGTGATGGAGCATCAGTGTAAAAAGAGAGGCAGGTGAAGTGATGCACCCATCATGCCTAGTGCCTGCTGTACAAGTCTGTGGGGGCAGTGCTATGATCTGGGGCTGCTGCAGTTGGTCGGGTCTAGGTTCAGTAACTTTATGTGTCCAAAGAATGAGGTCAGCTGACTACCTGAATATACTGAATGACCAGATTATTCCATCAATGGATTCTTTCTTCCCTGTTGGTCCAGACTTATTCCAAGTGGTTCAGGGAGCATCACATCACAGACACATCATTTTACACATGGATTGGCCGTCACAGAGTCCAGACCTTAACCCCACTGAGAATCTTTGGGATGTGCTGGAGAAAGCTCTCCATCATCAATACAAGATCTTAGAAAAATTAATGCAACTCTGGAATAAATGTTGTGACATTGCAGAAGTTTATCGATCGATAGCTTTGATCTTTAATCAAAGCTAAAGGTGGTCCAACGAAATATTAGAGTGTCTGTGTTTTTTTGGGAAGGGCAGTGTATGAACAGAACTTCAGTCATGTCAACAAATGTTTCTCTCTATGTAGCATCAACCTCTCCCCAGTGAAACCTGTCATGTGCTCAAGTTACTATAGAGGGAACTGGATTGATGGAAACTTTAACACTAACTGCATAGAGGACTAAATCACACACACCTGTTTTCAGTATCAGTAACAGCAGATAATCTGCACAAAAAGAAGAAAGAACTACAGTTCATACACAGAATATGATAAATATTAAACCTGAAACACTAAAAAATGTAATGTCAGGAATCAGGAGGGAATCAGACTTCTCACAACCACCTCCGGACTCAGGTCTCCTGTTGCAAATGTCTCTGCAGGACTCTCCTCTGAAGGCTGTGCAGATGCTGTGGGTGAATCTGATCATGGACACGTTTGCTTCTCTGGCCCTGGCAACCGAACCCCCCACTGAGGCCCTGTTGCTACGGAAACCTTACGGCCGGAACAACCCGCTCATCTCTCTGACCATGATGAAGAACATCCTGGGCCACGGAGTGTACCAGCTGGTCATCATCTTTACCCTGCTGTTCATAGGTGCACAGACACAGACACACACAGTTCACAACGTGTGTTATGTTAAATATTGAATATTTATTGTTGGAGGAGGAGGTTCAGGATTTATTTCACTGTGCTTTTAAATAAAAAAGAAAGGAAAAAAGCACATGCACATATATACGTCTTATATCTTCTTAATATCAAAGAACTATTTTGTCCCACAGCAAATAAACGAACAGCGCAGCATTTTATTTTTCTTTTCCTCACACCTCTCATCTCATCTCCTCTTCTTCTTTTTTTATCCTCCAGGCGAGCGCATGTTTAACATCGACAGCGGCCGCAACGCTCCGCTCCACTCCCCTCCTTCTGAGCACTACACCATCATCTTCAACACCTTCGTCCTCATGCAGCTTTTCAACGAGATCAATGCTCGCAAAATTCACGGAGAGAGAAACGTCTTTGACGGCATATTTGGCAACCCCATCTTCTGCTCCATCGTTCTGGGGACATTCGCCGTGCAGGTAAGTTTAACCTCGCAGTGCCCTTTAGCAGTTTTCCTGTACTGAAGTTCTTTGGCTTTTGTTAAAGCAACATGTGAAGTTTTTCACATATTTTTTAGTAGAGATATGCTCCACGATTTCTGTTAGTGTTGAAATGTGCTGTCAAAACCTGCCAGTGCTGCTCTGTGAGTCTGGCACAGATACTTTCCTGTAAAGTTTTTTGAGTGATACCGTGCATATTATCTATGAGACGCCAAGAGCTTTGATCATAGATGTTTGGTTTTGACACAGCATCAGTGTGATGCCCTGGGTGGATTGATTTGGACTTAATTCCACAGCCAGCTTGATTCTCATAAGTTGCATAATGTAGCTTTAATTTAAAATGATCTTTTATTTCACTCCAGTGGAAACGAATCTATGAAGATGATTTAAAATGCACAGCAGTTTGGAAGACGCTTGTTATTCAGTATTGGGGAAAAAAATAGTGCCCAGTGGATGAAAAAGCTCAAAAGTAGGTTGAAAAGCTAGAGATACTGCAGGCATAACGAGCAGAGAGAGAAGTCATAGGAGGGCATGTATTGTTACCTGGTGATTGGAGGTGGTTGGCGACTGTACTTTATTTCTAAAGCAGCACTTCTACAGATGATGATGACCTGAGCTGTGTTGACCACCTTGTTCCTCTGTATAAGTGTAGAAATTAAACATGAGCAGGTCTTGACAGCTTTCACTGAGTAATTTGATAACACAAATCTAGATTTGAGCTTCCAAACCAAGCAACGGGAGGACTGTTGGCTCAGTCGACTTAAAGTGAACAGCTATTACTGAGCTGGGAATTGCGAGTACACAAAACGCAAAGAAGCAAACAGTGACAGAGAGGGAGCTGGAGGGAGAAGAAGGATATTTTCCAAAGCTATTTAGTACTCTGTGGCACTCTGGGGAGAAGCAAGAGCAAAAAAAAGAGCGAGCTGGAGAGGGAGATTTGGAGTGTGAGAGCAACGAGCAGACAATTCAGAGGAATTTAAAAAAGAAGAGATGAGAGAGAGCTGAAGACTGGAGGCAGCTTGAGAGCGAGAGATAAGTAAGAAAGACGGATCCCTCCACCCTGCAGAACGGTATTATTACTGCATGTGATATACTGTCTCGTAGTCCCAGTGAGATTTATGACTGCACAGTTTGGTGTCAATGACAGCGTCTCTCTGATAAACCTTGTTCCTGGTGTAAATAATCATGTGTCATGTCCGTGCTATATAAAATATTGTTGCTACATCCACTGATGCACACTGACCTGTAGGAGCAGGTTCAAGATGCAGATTGGAAATAAGCTGCAGGAACCATTACTAATACAGATGAGTTCTTTAGTGGCATAAGCCAGAGTGGAATAATTCCTGATGATGATTAATGCGGCTGGTTATTCCTCAGGATGTAGCCATTACGGTACAGTATAACACAATTATAGCTGCATTTGTAGTTAAACTGATTAAATAAATATGAGAATAGTTCTGTGTGGAGGACACAGAGAGAAGCCTGAAGTCAAAGTGGGATTTTTTACATTTCTTTATACATTTTTTACATAAACAGTTGTTCCAGCACCTGTTAACAGGTTTAGTTCCCCGCTAAAGGCTAACTGATACACACTACAGGCATGTGTACCCAAAGGAGATGTTAACTTCTCAGTCTTAAGATCTTGACGCATATAATTCAGAATATTATTTAGAAAACTCTGATCCAGAGAAGTTAATCAGTTAAAACAGTAAACCATTCAAATTATGTGCATCTATTTCATTTTCAAGTCATCACAGTGACTTTAGTACTAGAAGGTTTATTTAGGATCTCTTTCATTTTGTCATTTGTTTTTCATTTATTCTTCCTCTGCCAAACAAAAAAAGGGATTTCAAATCATTTAAAACCTATGTTCGATTGAAAATAATACAAATACAACATATTGAATGTTGAAGATGAGAAATTTGATTTCATTTGGAATTTGATACCAGCAACAAGATATGAACATTTCTCTCCAGCTTCATATTTAATGGACTGACGTAAGAGTGTTATTGATCTTTAAATCTGATTCTCACCAAGAAGAATAACGAATGTCCTGCTTTTGAATAATTTGGGAGTTGAGTGTAAAACATGTTTTTTGTGGTTCTAGTTTGTGAGTTCATGTAAAAGAACAGTATTAAACTTTCCTCTGCCTTCCCTATATTAAAACCTCTCCCTATATATGTAGTGAAAACACCTTTCTCATACTATATGGACACTGTACTCTTTGTCAACAGTAAAAATAACCATAAAACCTAGTGATGGTGGAAAAAGTATGTGAACCCTTGGAATTAATAACTGGTTGACACCTCCCCTGTCTCCAGTTACCTTTTTTGAGGTCATTAACCCCAAAAGGGTTCACATACTTTTTCCACTAGCACTGTGAGGTTTTTATGATTTTTCTCAAGACATGAAAGATCAGATTTTTTTGTGGTTTTAAATCATATTTGTTAAACACTTGACTTACTGTAGATGAAGATCACATAACATTTTATGGCAAATTAATGCAGAAAACCACAAAGTCCTAAAGGTTCACATACTTTTTCTTGCCACGCAACACACCACAATTCAGTTGAAAATCTGTGAAGTTCCCCTTTAACGCGTTTTAGCATGGCACTAGAGACGAGGGCAAACTTGCTTCATGCTTAGAATTTTAATTCATTTATGATACCTCATGAATAATTAAATACAGCACTCGTCCACTAACTTGGTTTATTTGTTTGAGCTGAGATGCAGCTGAGATATTTCCAATTTTCCATGAAGTTGTTACAGACTAGACGTCTAGTTGTCTTTAACAGTACAGTCTCGTTGGTGCAGCAGAGCCAGATGGTGAAGTGCAGGTTTCTCTCGCAGCGCTGTGTTTGCATGTGTGACAATAATAACATGCCTTCTTGTGTTTCTGGTGCAGATCGTGATTGTGCAGTGGGGAGGGAAACCCTTCAGCTGTGCACCTCTCAACATAGAGCAGTGGCTCTGGTGTCTGTTCGTGGGAGTTGGAGAGCTGCTCTGGGGGCAGGTAAGCAGCTCTTCAGCCTGCTGAGTCAAACTACACTGAACAAGTGTAGGCTGGTAGTGCTGAGTTACCCTGAGTTTCCCCCGAGGTGAGGCTAAGGAAACATTTTCACACTGGCTTAGATAACACTCGTGATCTATTCTATTCTGTGCAGCTGGAATAATCTGGTTTATCTGATCTGCTGTGTGCAAGATGTTTGGAAAAGCTCACATCTGGTCATACTAGCTTTTCATATAATATCCTACAAGTGTCTTCTTGTCAAATGAGAGTATAACTTTCCTGGCTTCCAGTTGATCGCCACGGTGCCTACAGAGCGGCTGCCATGCCTGAAGGAGGCAGGTCTGGGCCTGGAGCCCGGGGAGGAGGAAGGCGAAGAGCTGGCAGAGGACGAGGAGGAGATCGACTGTGCTGAGAGAGAGCTGCGCCGTGGACAGATACTCTGGTTCAGAGGCCTCAACCGCATCCAGACCCAGGTACTGTTGGACTGGACCTCCAAAACACACCATGACTAAAAGTGTTTCACAGGAACACGCAGAGATATTCAGAACCATGACATTTCAATCAGAAACCTCACATTGTCATGACACACAAGCAGTTTGTTTAAGGTTAATCACAGATACATGAAAACGTGTACAAAGAAAAATTATTTTGTGGGGAGATTGATCTTTAATTGTGTCGTATCGCTGCCTGAATAAACTGCAAGTGTGTCATGAACCCTACAAACTAACAAAAGAGACTTTTGGAAAGAAAGACAAAACTTCTCTTTGACCTACAAACAACTCCAGGAAAGTTGAAACATGTTCTTACTCTTCAAAAGTCAGTCTCTCTCATCCTGTCTGTGCTGTTCTTCTGACCTGTGCCAAACATAATGATCCAAGTTTCTTCTCTCCAACACAGCTTCCTTCTCTGTTCTGCTCAAACGACATGAAATGGCTTTCTCTAACTTCAGAGGGGTATTTTAGACGCTCACAAACATCATGAGAGAGGATAAAAGCTGTGATTGTGTGCGTGTGTGTGTGTCGCTGCAGCGGCACTTGTGTGTATGGGCATATAAACATTGTGCATAGGATAATGCTACAGAGACAGCCTGTTGACTTGCTTGATTAACTTAACTGATCGGTTCTCGCGCTGCTTTATGTGAGAATGGACATTAAGGCAGCAAAACAGCATCAGGAACATGAAGAGTGAACAGTCTGCCTCCCGAACAGTGTAAGAGAGCCAGTCCTGACTCTCTGCTAAGTGCCTGTCTTTGCGTAAAGTGCTCAGTTTTTCATTAAGAGGGTTTGGTCTGAGTGTGCACACACACACACACAATCTCACAGACAGTACACACACACAGCCATCACTTACAGTTCTTGTTGTCAGTAACGTTCAGGAAACAGTTGTACTGCTTAACACTGATGCACATTTGCCATTAAAGGTAATAAATGGTAATAAAAATGCTGCTTCTGTCATTTGTGCTGTGGCAGATCATGTTTTAAAGGGATCACCACACACACACACACACACACACACACACACATGCACGCTCACACGCTCAGACCAGCCTTTCCTGCCCTCACTGAGTGCTGCTGTCTTGTCTCTGTCCTGCAGATGGAGGTAGTGAGCACGTTCAAGCGAAGCGGTTCGTTTCAGGGAGCGGTGAGACGGCGCTCCTCCGTGCTCAGTCAGCTCCACGACGTAAACACTATCTCTACCCCCTCTCACGTAGCTCTCTCCACCGCAACAGCCAATACCAGCCCTACCCCCGGGAGTGAGTCCGCCGAACGCATGTACACATATACACACACTCACACACACACACACACACACACACACTCACACACACATTTGCAGTCACGTTCCCTCTCATTCACAGACACAAACACACACACACACACACCCT
This sequence comes from Anabas testudineus, assembly GCF_900324465.2. Classification (NCBI taxonomy): domain Eukaryota; kingdom Metazoa; phylum Chordata; class Actinopteri; order Anabantiformes; family Anabantidae; genus Anabas; species Anabas testudineus. Next base: position 3,512,808 of record NC_046616.1, on the reverse strand, counting down.
ACTGCACGGCACGTGGACTGCAGTACTTTTACTCTCTATGGTTGTGTCCCCTCCGGCTCGCTCGCTGCTCGTGTGTGTGCAATGTCTCCTCTGTTCTTTTCTCTTATTCTCCCTCTTCAAACAGCACCCAGTCCTGACCGGCTGTGTAGTTCTGGTCTGATCTGGTCTGGTCCAAATCCAGTCTCAGTCCCAGCCCAGAGTTTGTTTTGTTGTGGAGTGTTGGTCGGTGCAGGAGGTGGCTCGCTGTTCTCGTTCTGTCTGAGGTGTCCTGACAGATGTGGAGTGGAGCTTGTTCATGAACGAGCAAAGTGACTAATGATTAAAAGAGTGAAACGTAAAAAGCACAACTCTGAAAACAGACTGATTTACTCCAGTAAAGCAGGGACGCATCCTAAAGTTCAGAGCGTGAATGGCAGCTCCTCCTGCACCTTGTGTTATTTCCTGTCTGTGAATGAGGTCAAGCGTGGTTACTGTAGTTGACCCCTGCTGTAAAAATCTCTAATGTAAACGAGTGCTGTCTTTTCTCTCTAAAAAACTAAAGAACGTATTATTGCAGCAACAATTCTGTGACTCACGTTATACTGTGTAGATTTCACTGCCATATAATTCATACTCATAAACAAATGGCTTTCATACGGCTTCTGCAATTCTCTAAACTGTAAACCTTCGAGTATAAAAGCCCCAGAACACGCAGCGCTGTTTCCAAGACTACAGTAAAAAAAGTTCCTTCTTGCTTTCTTTCTCCTTCTTCTGCTCCTCTCACTTTTGTTCAGTGATGCAATTGTTGTCAACTGGTTATTTCTGTAACAGTATTTCCAGCTCCAACGTCACAAGTTTGGCCCCTCTGATGTCTCCAAAAGTCCTGATTCTTCTCTCCGTCCAGTCTGTTTTTTCTCCCCCTCTCTCTCTCTCTCTCTCTCTCTCTCTCTCTCTCTCTCCATCACAGTTCTCTCCTCTCTCTTCTACATTTATGAGATATTACAGGTTCCCTGTTTGCAGAAATCTTTTGTGAAATGTTTTCTAATTGTTCTTCACACGTAGAGTTGTTCTTTTGTAGAGGTATTTAGATTTGACCAGATCTAAATACAGGCTCTTGTGTAGCATACTGATAAGATTCCTTTCGTAGATTTCTCATTTTCTTCTGATTTTCTCTCTTTGTTTTCATCCTACTTTGTTCTTTACCTCACCCCTTTTAGTCATCCTCCCATCTCCTTACTAGAGTAGCATCCACCCCTCATGTTTTCTCTTGATTTATTGTGTGTCAGTTCTGTGTGTGCTTGTTTGCAAGTGTGTTTACAAGTGTGTGCATTTGCTGACGTATCTGAGAGCCGTAGTTCGACTTCTGTGTGTTCCCGTCAGCACGTGAGCGTGTGCACCTTGTGTATGAGTGTGTGTGCATGCATGCGTGTGGTTGTGCTAGTCTCTTCATTTGATTGTCTTCATCTGTATTCTCAGTTGCTTCTCCCTACCTTCCTTGCTCCCTTCAGCCAATCCTTCCGTCCTTCCATTCCACGCTGCCTTCCTCCCCACGTCGCTCCATCTCGCGTAGGTGTAGATACAGAGAGGCCCACGTCGGCGCTGCTGACACTTTGCTGTTGTGATAATTGTGCACAGACTTCAGGATCAACTTGGGCTTTGTTTATTTTAACATAAAAAACACATCCTCTTCTCCATCACTCTATCACATATATTACTATTAATATAATTACGATAATTCAGAGCTGGACATTGCTGCAACGTTGGCTGCAGGATACTAAGAGCTGTACAATCAAAGTTTGGAACTAAGATTCGGGTCCCACCACTGCTAGCCCATTGCTTGCTTTTTCAAGTTTTTTTCCTTAATTCAAAGAGCTTGTTGTGTCCAAATCTGTTACTCAGCAGCCGAAAGAGACGAACGTGCATTTTGATTTGCTTTTCATCTCCTTGTGGTTCAGTTCCTGATGAGAAATCAAATGAATCTCGACAACCATACGGGACAAGGAGGGGACGTGAAGGAGCAAGCACCGTGTTTTGAGCCTAATGAGGACGTTGTCTTCTCTGAATCATTTCATGTTAAGTGACGGCAGCGCAAGGTCCAGTTGTTGCCCTTTGTTTTCAATTTTTACACAAAATGTTGAATTTAGATTTAGTGTCACGTTTAGCCAAAGAAAAGTGTACCAGACTTGATTGGACACGAAGGATACTGTCTGGAAATGATGTCAGCAAATCCCCTAAAACGACCAACACTAAGAATGTAGGCATCCTACTGACAAGTATTGACTGTAAATATTATGTAAAAATATTAACAAAACTAAAGTTTGTACTGTATTTGGACACAACAGGGCTTTGAACCAAATGTCAGCATGCCATCGTGCTCAAAATGACAGTTCTAACATGCTGGTATTTGGTCATAATAGAGGAAAAAAGATCAGAATTATAACGTTAAGTGACCAAAGTTATCACAGTTCATCAAGTCGGGGTCTGAAGAGAGAAACACTACACTGCACTACAAATGGTTTTTAATGTGCCTCCCCTGCACTGCTGCCTGTGCACAGTTAGTTTCAGGGTAACTACTTAACTCCATTACCCACAGTTCTTTGCAAAGCAGATCCAATCCTTAAACTTGGCACTGTGCCCCGCTGCAGTATGATGTGTGCAAGTTCTGACATCACCACCATCACCTCCCTGACTTTTATGCTTTTACAGCAAAAACTATCAAGACTTGGTAAGAAAAGGTTCCAGGAGCATCTGAAAGATCTGAAAAACGTTAAACAGATGCTTTCATCAACCTGAGCTGTGCTGGACCTTAGTGATCCTGCTGGATCCTTTAGAACCGATCTATGGATCCAGTTTGTTTTCATTTCATACTGGGCCAATTTCACCGACCTGTAACTACAGTAGATTTAAAGAAAAGAATAAAAAACAATGGATACAGGAGTTTAATTTGGTCAGAAACGATATAGGTCAAAATCTTAAATCCATCCCCAGCTCCTCAATTCTTTGCTCAATTTCTTTCAACTTCAAAAAGACTTTGCCCTCAGGTTTTGGTCGTTAAATGAGAGGCTAGTGACGCAGAAGGCATGAGAAGATTATGCACTGAATTGAGGAAGGGTTGCTGAGGTATGGCTACGGATTAGAGCTGAGACATCACGTATCAAAGAGTGGGTTCTGCTCAGAGTTGGGCTACACGGCGAGCCATTAACCAGTCATCTACCTCACAGCTTCTCCCTGTGCTTATGTTGCAGTCTCTTCTCATCAGCAGTTGTTTTGCACACAGCAGCCTCTCTACCTTCCAGCGCCTATTTCCTTCACGTACTTTAACTACCATCGTTTTTCCATCAAGCACTGCTGAAAGAGCCAACAGGGAGAGGGGGAGAGAGAAAGAAAGTGGGTGAGAGGAATAAGTAACGCAGCAGTGCCCTGACCTCACGGCCTCTCTGGTCACACTTTTGGGCGTCATATACTCGAAAGTTTACTCGTTCCACGGAGACAAAATGAAAACAAACCAAGCGCTGACGAAGTGAGAAAGTAACATTCTGAAACCTTCTCAGTCTGCATGAGGTGTTTTTCTACTGTCTGACAGGCTCTTTGGAAAAACAGATAAGCACTGAACCTACTGCTTGACTGTCCGTCTGTCTGTCTGTCTGTCTTTCTGTCTGTCTGTATGTCATTTATGCCAGAGTCATATATAGAGACTCCTCCTAGTTTGGCCACCTGCAGCACTGATCTCCATTCAGCTGCCCGACCATCCACCTCTCATAATCCCAGTTTGGACTCCAGTTGGTGTTGCAGTCGACAAAAGCTTCTTCTCTGTTGACCATTTTCGGCCAAACTGTCTCTATGTAGGGCTCTGTCTGCCTGTGCCTGTCGGTATATTTGCACTGAACTGTCTTCTGTTTCTTTTGAGCTCATGCTGCTTCTTTTCCTCTGTTTGGGCTTTGGGGGAAGGGTGCATGGACCAACTGCCATGGCAAAGGAATGTGTTTAAGCACGCATACACCATACACACACTGCATTATGCACCTTGAAGTACACTCATAGACATCACTCTGATGTGTGTGTGTGTTTGAGAGAGACTGAGACAGAGACGGAAAGGGAGTGTAAGTGACAAAGATCTGATTCAGCATGACCTGGCTGCCTCTGTGTGTGTGTGACAGGGCTGACGCCCGAGCTTTGCTCTGGCCTTTGAACCGATCACCCTCTGTTTCTAGTAATCTAACCAATCACACACTCTTCTAACCTGCTGATTCTTTGTGTTGTCACCTTTCTGTTTTGCAAGACTTGTTTTTTTTTTTATATCCTGCAGCAACTTCATAATCAGCATCATCATTATTTCAATCACGCTGCTCTCTTCTGTCTCTCACTGCTGCATGGCCGCAGTACATCCTGCACATGTGTGTATGTGTGCACAGAGTTGCTGACTGACTGACTCACAGTCTGGCTCTTGATGTGTTTGCGTGTATGAAGCAACTCTCTTTAACAAACAGCACCCGTGATTGACAACTGTCCGATGCATGCAGACATTCACCTTCGAGCTGCACGATGTGGAAACAGCTCAACTGTTGGTTTACTCTGTTCCTCTGCTGCTGCTGCTGCATGCATGTGTGTGTGTGTGTGTTGTGTGTGTGTGTGTGTGGTCACTGCTATAGGTTCTTGCCAATCTCTTATTTTATTGTACATTAAACTAACACACTCACCGTTATTGCTTCTTCTCCATTTGTGCCTAACAACCACCGTCATCTGTGTTTCTGCATGTTAGCCTGTGTGCTGAGGTGTGAGTGTTTCCCCCCCACACATTCTATATCAACCCCCAACACACATACATACATATCTGCCACGTGTGTATGACGTGAAGAGTCTGCAGCTTCTGTGGTCTTTGTGATGGTGGCTACTGAACGTCGTTGTCTTGTGAGGTTTGATTGGTGTGTGAGAACTGACAGAAACATGTCATTAGCCAGCTCATTTTACACTGTTTCTTTTCTTCACTCTTGTCTGTTGGTGACATGTGGGATCAGGTGGACTCTGTTGATAATGAATAATTTAATCTGAAGATATTTGTGTCTTAGAAATAAAATTGATGTCTTCAAATGGAGCCATGCACTTGTTACAAAAAGATATTAAATCTCATTTACCTCCCTAAAGAACATGGAGGACCAAAAAAACAGACATCTTGGTATTGATGAGTGTAGTTTCAATGTGAGTTTGCAAAATCGTAAGTTATATTTTTAAAGAATGTATTCATAACCAAATCAGTGCAGATCAGACCTTGTCTGAGGTTGTCCTGTCTCAACAGGACCCCTCGTTAACCTTCTCACATGACCCAATTATCAGATAAACACCCTTAAGGTGATGGATGCACTCAGAACTTACCCTCTTTGACATTTCGATTTGCCAGGTGCTTAAAAAAATGCTTTGACTTTTTGAGAAATATTCTTTTTTGCTTTCATACCAAGAGTCAGGTGTAAATCTTTTGTTCACTTTTAACATAAAAGCGTGAGGTGAGGAGAAAGAGTTTGTCTGA